>NC_061122.1:188432602-188458183 GCF_002878395.1 Capsicum annuum
TTTATCACGAAGATCATGTAATTCAACACATATAATAATTAATTTCATGAAAGCTTGTAATTTAATAATGGGCTGAGACACAAAAATAGCATGAACATGAATTCAATTCAATTTCAAGCACGTAATTCATAAATCAACAATCTTGTAGTTTTAAAATGGATTCATAGACTCTATGGGTGAAAGGGACCCATAGATGAACACCTAACATACCTGAATTTATAATTTCTTGGAGTTCTTGGAGAAATTCTTGAGATTGACTTTGATTTCTTGGAGCTAGGGTTTTGTCCCTTTTGATAGAGAATGACTTTATTTAGGGGTTTAATTTTAGGATTAGACTGATTAGGACAGTGGAAAAATACCCATTTACCCTTGGGAATGACTTAAAAGTTGTCACTGGAAAAACCCGACCTGGGCCCCTTGTACAATGCGGTGCTTTTGCACCATTTCACTGGGAATTGATAACTATGAAAATGTAGGTGGCGCAACACGATGCTATCGCGTTGCCACACTGGGTGCGACCTGGAAGTTCACCGCGACGTGGTGATATCGCGTTGGAACACTGGAAAAGGACAATTGTAAAATTGAGCCTAGGCACGATGCGCCATTATCACGGAGGCTCAATGGATTTGAAAATTTCCATTTGTTCATACTCCACGACGAGGTGAAGTGCCAGTTGGCACATTGCTTTAAAAAAATAACTCTAACTCTTCACCCGAGTATCGGATTTGGGCAAATTTTTATATTATTGGAAAGCTAACAGAATTTCCTACGCATTGCCAGGCTCTAAGCAAAAAAATACTGAGTATTTCGAAAAAGTTATATAGGTTAACCCATGTAATGAGGGCTAATTTAAGTTAGAGAAATACGTGGTCTTAAAGATACCTTTCGAGGTCTACAAAGGTGGTTCCTGACCGAATTCATATTTTTACGTGGGGATTCTATGTGATAAATGAAGGTCACTTATTTTATTAACTTTACATAGTTAGGTGATAAGGTAATGAATAACAAACATGTAATTTAATGATTCTTAGTTGTTAATTATCTAAGTGATGGACAACACAAGAAATAATGAAAGGACAAGACAAGTGAGAAGATAGAAATGGCACAAATAATATCAAATGTTTATATTAAATTAGAGATCCATAAATTACCCCAAGTAAATAAACATATAAAAATAATAAAAACAAAACAATAAATTTGGAAATTTGGACAAGGAATTATTTTGGTTTATTTAGATCAACACTCAAATTATTAATCATTACTCAGCTCATTAGCCAGCAACCAAATTATTATCAGATGATAATATCGTTTGATGTATTGTAAAAATATGTTGGGTTACCATAATCTCTGAATGTCTACTCACCTCCACATAAGTTTTTGTCAAACATAAAAGGGTTCTAAAGAAGAAAGGATAAAACTAACGCCTCTAAAATGCCCATCGTCCCAACCTATCATTCAAGAGGCAATGGACTTTTCTATTTTTAGATTTGGGGTCTAGACAGAGAAAGTTAAATTTTCTAGTTAGGCTCAAAGCGCGTAAAACGCATAAAACATCAAGTGGCAACGGTCTCAAGATAAGCCTCTTGATTAAATTTAAGAATTGATTAAAGTGATAGTAATATACTAAGACAGACAATTACCTATTATGTATAGTTAATCCTATAGGGATGCTACTGAGTGATAAGCGAATCAACCGATACAATTGAATTATTAAATGTGTTAAAACATTGACTGACGATATGTTTAAATTAAGCATAGAATAATGTTTAAGAGGGAAGGTTAAAGTACTAGAATAAAATGTTTCTAGTGTAGAAAAATTCAACATGCCGATACAGACAGTTTAATATGCCAGAGCCTACTTTTAAAAAGGATGAACTACTGAGAATTATTTAAAAGTTGAGGTTGATTTAGTAAAAGTTCACATAAAATTATTAAAGTATATATTTTGAGAAAATTTATTGTTAATAAAATAGGAAGTGATTAGTGTCGCTGTAGAAAATTGCCATTTGAGATAGAAATAGATTTGTATCATTTGTCATTTAAACAGAAACTGATTTAAGTCTCGCAGGAAATTTTTATTTTAAAACAAAACAGATTTATGTTGTCGTATGAAATTATTATATAACCTAAATATGATTTGTATTATGCAGAAAATTGTGGTTGTCATTTAAACTTAATTGCCTTGGAATTTTAAACTAAATGCTGAAAACTAACTTGAATATATTTAATGTGCGTTACAACTTCATTTAGATACTCGGAGTAGATTTTAATTAGTAATTAACCCTAGAACATGCTCTCTAATGCCCAAATAAATTGATTAATCAACTTAAATTATGTTTGTCTAAATGAGTCACGTAGAACATAAGCCACATAAACTCCACCCCCGAGCAATTCTCTTTTTTATTACATCAATAGAGTGTATACTGAGTTTACACACCAATGATTAGTAAAAGAATAACATAAACTAACCTAAGAATATGTAGCACCTCCTCAATTCCCGGACAACTCTTCAAATCACAAAATCATTTATAAGGGTACCAGCTATGCATAAATAAAATAGTGGAGTCAAAGAACACACTAAAGATGGAAACAAGACACAAGAACAATGAAACAATGGTATCACACACACCGAATTATCCCTGTAGGCATGTTTTCTAGCATCATTACATAAAGTATAAAGGAAACTACATTGACAGAGACTTACCAGTTGATGATAAAAAGTAATAATAAGAAAATCAAGTAGCACAAAATCGAAATACGGATTGCCACAAAAAGATCAAGACCTATGCTCTAAAAGTAATTTAGTCTCAAAAAATTAATAAAATAAAACTTTTTATTTTGATTAAATATTTTCGTATGAGGGAGTGTATAGATTGAAAGTTATTCTCAAAGAATAAGAAGGCGTTGTTTATATGGTAGGAGGGGCTGGTAATTAAGGAGAAAAAATATTTTGAAAACCAATTAAGAATATTTTCCTTCCTTAATCAACAAGGCTAACTTTTTTTTTAAAAAAGAAAAAAGGAAAAACTCACGCTATTTAGAGAAAAATTAAAGGAAAATATTGAAAATTTCCATAAGCATTTGTATCAATCAATTATGATAGATTAGGCAAAATTCAATCAAGGAAATAAAAGATAAATAAAATATTGGAATAACCTATCAATGAAAATTTTTCTTCCATAATTAGAATAACATCTATATCAATTAATGGTATGTAACACTCAGTCAAGGAAAAGACAAGAGCGATCCATCGATTCAACGAAATTTTCCATAAAGATAAGGTTACACTTATATCAGTTAACTAGTAATATTCAATCAAGGAAAATAAGGAAGTAAAATATCAATCACTAGCAAATTCCTTTTCCTTAAGCATGACATTCAAATCAATTAGGGTTAAATCTTACCTAAAATACCTCAATTAGATAGTCATTTCAATTGCAACAATTTCACAAGAAAATTAAATTGATTTGGGGGTACAATAAATAACAACTAGTTTTGCCACTCATACGGAATCCCAATCAACGACAAATAATAAATTATTAATCGATAAACAATATACGAGTAAAATCAACACCTAATTCAAAACCATGGTTGGAATCAAGCTCATATAAAATTGGGGTTTTACATAGATAAATAATGTAATTTGGAGAAGTTAAGTCACAATCCAAAACCGAATACTGTCAATTAAGAATTTGGCTAAAAAAGCAAAAGAAGATGAGGATATTTAAACAAGAATTTAATCGAGAAGGCAAAACCTAAGATGGATTTTGTAAATCCATCATGCATTAGTATTTTTTGTTGGCATTTAACCGAAAATAATATTGGTGGAATTTTGGCGGCTTTTGTTAACTAGTAGCGATGACTGGAGATAGTTGTTATGGCTCTAGTAGTGGAGAGCGAAAAATGGAGCAGCGACGGAAGCTATGGTTGATTTACGTTTATTGTTTTTGTGGGTTGTTGCTCTCATTGGGAGGCTGCTGTTGTTGGTGTGATGGCGATGCGTAGAGAGAAGGGTTGGGGCTTCATCGGCTGGCGATACTGGATTGACTGGTGGAATACCTAGTAAGTTTCTTTGGCTAGAGAGGAGAGGGGGGAGCACGACAGAGAGGAAGGGGTCGCATTGGGTTTCTCCAGCCATGGTGGCTAGACGATAGCACAAGCCATGGCCAACAGTAGAGAGATAAAGAGAAGGTGGAGGTAGATTGTATGTGGTAAATGTTAAGGTTAGGGCTGTCTTTGCGTTAAAATGGAAAAAAAGGATGGTTTAATCTCAGACATTAGATCTGTTTTAATTAATGGTTGAGATTAAAAATTGAGTTTAATGTTTGGGTTGTGTAAAGATGAATTGAGGAGAAATATGGCCAAAATTGACATTAATTAAGTATAAAAGTGGTTAAAAGTTAAATGTAGAAGAGTTAAATTAAATTGGCTGCTATTTTAATAATAATAATAATAATAAATAAAATCAAATGTTTGTAAAATGTGGATACTAAATAAAAAATATTAATAAATTATGTCTAAACAACGTGCTTAAATTTATAGATGTTGTAAAAATGATAATTGAATAACAATAAAATAATTTATAAATTTCAAATTATGAATGTGACACGCCAGATCTTATGTGACACTAAAATAATGCATGAAAAAATATTAAGATTCAAAATTAATAATTTGATATAATAACGGCCTAAGAGGGATATCAGGGGGTCAATTGAGTGTCAACACCCACAAACCTTCTTCCATTTGTTCACGCCAGTCTCATTTGAATTTGGAGACGACTTTCTTTAATAGGTTGAATAACATTTTATTGAATTCTTCAGCTAGACCATTAGCGGCAGCATGGTACATAGAAGATTTACGTGACTTAAAACCAAAGAGATCACAAATCTTGTTCATCAGCTTATTATCAAATGGCTTGCTATTATTAGTTATTATGTACTGAGGGATTTGAAAGTGGTAGATGATATTCAATCAAAATAAATTTGCAACTTTCTCCTTCTTTACTTCTTTGCAAGCAACAACTTTGACCCAATTTGAGAAGTAATCTGTCGCGGCCAAGATGTACAAATGTCTACCAGAAGATTTTGGTAGTGGCCCACCAATATCCATTTCCTAAGCATTGAATATCCAGGATGTTATAGTTAGGTGTAATACTTTAGGAGGGTGATGTATAAAATTCGCATAGAATTGACAAGTTTTGCATCTTATAGTATAGTTCAAGCAATCTTTCACCATTGTTGGTCAACAGTATCTCATTCTTTTGATGTGAAAATGGAGCTTTGGTCAAGAATGATGCGATCCACAAACTCCCGAGTATGCTAATTTCAAAGCTTAAATTGATTCTTTCTCTCTCAAACATCGCAAGAGAAATCCTTCAGACGATCTTCTTTATAGCGTGTTTTTATAGTGAAGGAAGCGAGGTGCACGACGATGCATGTCAGTTCTTCTCCTTGGATCTTTTGGAAATATCCCATAACACAAATAGTTAATGATAGGTTATCACCAATCTTTCTTTATAGCTTCAGACATAGCAATAAGGTATTGAATCTTATTTTCTACATCCTCATCCTCATCCTCATTTGATGGCGGTACTACCCATTCTTGGTGGATATTAGCTCGCGCCTGATTTGGATGAGTTAGGATTGAGAACAAAGCACCTAGGGCATTAGCTTGCTTATTTTATATCCTTTACATATGCTGGAGGGTTACTTATCCAAGCCACCCCATCAATTTCTGCGCATAATCATGATATGGTCGAAGCTCAGGCTTTCTGACTTCATAGCTTCCTAAAAGCTGCTTAATCACTAATTAGGAGTAACCAAAGACTTGTGATTACAGTTGTTTCATGTCAACTGCCTTCTCTAAGTCCAAGTATTAACACCTAATATTCAGCAACATTATTAGAGAAATGGTTTATTAGGGTAAAAAAGTATGAGATGACCTCTCCTTGTAAAGTAAGAAACACCACACCACACCAGCTCCATCTCAAAGTGTGACACCATCAAAGTACATCTTCCATGGAGATCTGGCTTCAATAATCATTGCATCTCTATCAGGAAGATTATCGCTCAGTTCCCAATCATTAGGTATTGGATGGTCTACCAAAAAGTCAGTCAATGCTTGTCCTTTTACATCCTTTCGCGAAATGTACACAATCTCAAACTGTTGAAATTAAAGGTACCATCTTTCAAGTTGGTCACTTAAGAATGGTTTCGATATTACAAACATTATGGGATTTTCCCTAGACATAAGACGGACAACATGAGGTTGAAAGTAGTGTTTCATCTTTTGAATTGAGAAAGCTAATGCCAAACAAAACTTATTAATTGTAGAGTACTTCATCTCATTTGGTGTCATCATTCTTCTCAGCTAGTAAAGAAAGTTTTCTTTGTGTTCACTATTTTCTTAAGCCAGTAGTGCTCCAACTGACCTCTCTTGTATCACGATGTAGCGTATCAATGGTTTCCCAGGTATGGGTGCAGTAAGAACTAAAGGCTTCATTAAGTATCATTAAATACTCTTAAAGGCCTTTCTATAATCTTGGTCCCATTCGAAAGGAGTATCCTTATTCAAGGATTCTTTATTGTTAACTTTAAGGACAAACTTGGCCCATCTTTTGAGTTCTTGCTTATCCTTTCCCCTTTGAGGGTCATGAAGAGGTGTTACTCTCTTTTCGGCAGAATACATGCTCAACTCCATGTCGTGACCACGAGTAACTAGCACTTCAAAGAATTTTGGCCTAATGCATTGCAAGATATAGAGAAGTTCCCAATTCATTCCATGGATGCACATCTCTATTGCAAAGTTTTCACTATGCCTGTCTTTGCGGTTTAGACTCGTATTTCTCCATCAATTGATGAAGTCAATGACTGGCCCGTCCTTTCTTTATCGAGTATTCATGAGCTCTACCATGCTCACTATACGCCTTGTGCCATAAAAGAGATTTAGGAACTCATTGTCCAATTTCTCCCAACTATCGATAAAGTTAGGCTCAAGGTTCGTATACCAATCCAAGACGTTTCCCTTTAGGTAACAACAAATTATTTTACAAGATAGTGACCTTAAGTTCTAGCATTATTACATGTCTCAACAAAGTATGTGATATGTTGTTTTGGGTTAACTTTACCCTCAAATTATTGAACTTTGGGGGGTTGATAGCCGACAAGAATTTTAAGGCCATCAATTATTGTAGCGTAGGGCTTGGCGTATGTCAAAGAAAACTTAGTGACCATATCATACTTATATTTGAGGGTCCATTTAATGAACTCTTTCAACTAATCAATCGGGATCATTCCCTTAGAAGAAACTTGTACCTCTTTAGCTGGTGGCATTTGTTTTTCTGGATGTTCCATCTCGAGACCTTTTAGAGCTTTTCAAGGTGCATGGCTAGACTATCCGTCTATTAAGCCATCCATCTTTTTTGCCAACTTATAGATCCGAGTGTCTTAATTTTGCACATAATTAGTGAGATCTTCAATCTTCCTTGTCAGGTTTGCAAGCTGCTATGAGGAATCAGTCACTATTTGTTGCATAATTACTGGAGATGTTGGATAGTAACACGGATTGTCGCATAAGTTGATCTTCGAAGTGCTCAGATTTATAAATGTAAATGAAGATGATGTATTGGTTGAATAACCAGCGTTCTTTGTGCCAGAGTATTTGGAATCAGAGTGCTCAAGTAGAGTGAGAGTCTTCTAAAGTGACTCTTCCATATCGCTTCCTCCCTCTAAAGCAATAATATGGGATCTCACTACTTTTGGAGATGAAGATCCAAAAATTAAAGCTGGTGCGGACGACACTTGATGTTTTTGTTGTCTTTGCTTATTCTCCTTGCTCCTCTTAACAGCTCCAAAGCTTCCAAAATTAATGCCCAGGATGCTCTCTACTTTAGCAGAGAATTTGGAATCAACAGCCTTGGAAGCAGTTGAATGAGAATTGACCTTCGTGGAAGTCATTTAATTGTTCTTAAACATTGAAGTAGAAAAAGTTTAGATGATAGATAGCGATGATCCCACTGGGCATGTCAGAATTTGTTGGACAATAAAATTTTGAAACCAAAAAATAAATAATAATCAAGAGAAGAAAAATATTACAACAATCATTTTATTGATTTCAATAAGAGAGTGTTACAATCACTATGATTTCTTTGATTTGCCTTTTCAGATATAAATTCAAGGGCTTCAAGGTTGATCTTGAATTTGGACTTGATTTGTGAATTTGAAGGATTTGATCTTGACTTGTGCTTGAATTCAAGGGCTTTTGGGATTGTTATGGAACCTTGAGGTCTTGATCTTGAATCTTGATGAACTAAATTTTAATGCTTGAGCTTAGTATCGAGATTGCAGAGTTTGATCTATGATTTTTCTTGTAATACCTGTGTTTTTCTTAGTTTTCAAACACAGGATTTAGCCCTTATTCATCCAAAATATTGATGTTTTTCTCAAATACTCTCAAGAACTCAAGCTAGGGTTTTCATAGAAGGTCCAATTTCAAGAGGGTTTCACCATCAATCTTCACAAAATCACGATCTAAGGTATGCATAGTGTTCATTCATGGGATCCTTTCATCCATGAAGTCCGAGAATCCCTTTTCAACTACAAGTTATGAATTTTCTTCATGCTTTCATACTTTGTATGTTCTCTTTCATGTTGATAAATGATGAATTGATTCTTATTCCATGATTTGATGATAAATTCCATGTGGGTTGATTAGTATAGATAAAGATTTATGAAATCTCATGACTAAAACCTTGTATGATGTAATTGGAATTAAAGAATGATTTTTAATTGTTGTATAATGTGCTTTACATGTACTATGCCTACAATATGTTTGATTAAATGCCTGGATGAAGGAAAATTGACTAACTAGTATGATATCATGAAATCCCCATGTATGTACAAGTTTATGCCTATTACATGTTTGATGAAAGGCTCTTATGAATGTAGTATGTATTATGATGTTAGTCAAGTTTTCAAGTAAATCATGCTATGTTAGTTTCCTTCCATCGAGTCCTGGGGTACTTGCACGCAAAATATTAGCAGTGTGCCTCGATCCATGTCATGTTTTCATGATACTCTAAGTCAAGCTATGAACTCTTAGACTTTAAATAGTCTTATGACTCAGGAAAAATCTCCATGATCTTATGACTCAGTCAGTTGTCAGATATCAGTAGTATTCCTTCAGCCACAGAGATTTAGTAACTCATTCCATGCTTAGTTCAGTTAAGTAAATCATGTTCAGTGTCCTTTCAGATGGGAGTAGGAATTAGCACCGAGTGAACCCAAGGATAGGGACTCGCCTATTATACGAGGGTGTGATTCCTAGAAGAATTCCTTGTGTTTCAGAACTATGTAGCTAGCATAGGTTGAGACATTGTAGCCTGCTATATGAGGGTAGATGAGGTGGCTTAACCTGTTATGTGAGGGTTCCCACCGTTATCGCTAGAGATACCTGTTATATGAGGGTTACTCACATATTGTCCTTACCAGTGGCGCGGTATTGACACCCTTCCAAGCAAGGCATAGATTGGACCCTAGATCAGCTATTATAGCACCTTTGGGGCATATCGGTTAAATATTACTTCCTACAGTTTCATGTTATAGAATCGGGACTGTCAGATACAGTCAATCAGTCTCAATATTAGAACTCAGATAGTTCTTCAGATTTCAGGACAGTCAGATACGGTCAACTCAGATATAGTATGGAACTCAGATAGTTCCATCAGATTCAGGACTGTCAGATACGGTCACCCATGTTATCAGTATTATTCAGATATAGTCCTTCATGTTATCATTAATATTAGTTACTAGCATGTCACTTTATCAGTATACAGACTCAGAAATCATTGTTATCACATTGTCAGCTACAGTTACGTATTTATGCATGTATTCTCACATTCATGTTAGACAGCCAGTTAGCATTATTCATGCATGTGAACCATTGCATATAGCCTACCTCACATGTATACTCGGTACATATATACTGACACGAGTTCCAGATCAGCAGTAGATTCCAGATTCAGCAGTCAGAGTAGAAGTGAGTCCTCATCCTTCGAGGACATAATAATTTTCTAGTATCTTGTTGATTAGCTTATTAGTTGGAGTTAGTTGGGGACATGTCCCATCAACATCTTATTCAGATTATTGAGACAGTAGAGGCTTTTAGATTAGATGCAGACTAGATACAAACTATCATGTTCAGACTTCAGTATTTTTTGTTTTGTTTTGGGTATTCTATTACCCTACCCGGATGTTATATCATTCAGTTATGTTTATGATCGAACCTTATGGCATTTCACTGCATGTTTTCATATTATTATATTATCTTATGCAGTATACAGGTACAGATATCAGTCATGGGTTAGTTTGTAGTCCTTTGGGGTCATGAGCACCGTGTAGCATTTTGGTTCAGCAAATTGGGTTGTTATATTTCTCTTGCTTCTTCTTAGAATTCTTGGTCCTCTTTTTTAGATTATGAGACCTCTATTTATAGTTGTAAGAAGGAAAGAGTCATGATGAATATGAATTTCCCTTGACCAATCAAATTTAAGTGACATGGTGCATTTTATGGGATTTTTATTTCACTAGGCCTGCTGCATTATTTTGACAAGTGGCATGGTCCTATTGGCTCATTCACATGACTTGGCATGCCATGTCATTTAACGCATGATGCTTGTTTGGACCTTTGGAATATGACAATATTTTGGGATTAGAAAAGTAGGCTCATTATTTGTAGCCCAAATCAATGGGCTAGCCCAATAAAAGTTACACTTTAATGAAATCCATATATATTTGGACTTAAATAATTAATTCAATTATATTAATCTGCAATATTTATTTGGGACTAATATATTTTGAATTTAATATAACCCAAATTTCATACAAATTTTAAATTGATAAAATTTTGTTGCCCACAGTTATCAATGAAGAAAAAACACATAGATCCAAAAACTTTTCAAAATACTCAAATTCATAAGGTCTAAGAAGGCAGTCGGAGCATTAATCAAGCCAAACAACAAAATCAAGAATTCATAGTGACCATACCGGATTTGAAAGGAAGTCTTGGGAATATCAACCTCCTTAGTTTTCAACTGATGATAACCCAAATGAATATCTATCAAAGAGAAACACTTAGCTCCTTGAAGTTGGTCAAAGAAGTTATCAAACCTAGGAAGAGGGTACTTGTTTTTCACGATGACCTTATTCAGCTGACGAGTCTATACACATTCGAAAAGACCTATCTTTTTTTCGCACAAAAAGCACAGAAGCACCCCAAAGGAGAAATACTGGATGGATAAAACCCTATCAAGAAGATACTTTAATTGCTCTTTTAGCTCTTTCAGCTCTGTCGAAGCCATACTATAAGGAGGAATGGAAATGGAATGAGTATTTGGTTGGAGATCAATCCCAAAATTTATTTTCTATCGGTAGAAAATCCTGGAGGGTCATTGGGAAAAACTTCAGGAAATTCATTAACTGCTTGGATAGTTTGCAAGGAGGGACTTTCAGAGTTAAAATCCTTAATCAGAACTAGATCATACAAACACCCCTTGTATATCAACTTCTGAACCCTAAGAAAAGAAATAAACTTCTTTTTGGGTACTAAGGAACTTCCGTCCTATTCTAATACAGGTTTATTAGGAAAATGAAAAATAACCTTTCGGGTCCTACAATTCAGAGAAGCATAGCACGGATGAAGTCAATCTATCCGAAAGATCTCATCAAAATCCACTATACCAAGCTCTATCAAATCCACCAATATCTCCCTAGGAAAAGTAGTCACCATACAACCCCTATAGACTCTTCTAACAATAATAGACTCACCCACCGGAATAGAAATGGAAAAAGAGTCAGATATACTTTTAGGATCAAAACCAAAGTGTATAGCAACATAAGAAGTCACATAAGATAGGTAAGAACCCAGATCAAGGAAATAATAAACATCACAGGAGAAAAGTTATAACATACCAGTGACAACATATGGGGATGCCTTGTACTCCTAGTGAGTGGAAAGAGCATATAGGCGATTTCGACCAGTTTCTGTCCTTGAAGAAGAACCTTAGCTATAGGGGTTGATGAAGTGGCGAACGAAACCTTATTAGCTCTTATGGCAACCCTAGTTAAAGGATAATCTCGTTGCATATGACCAGACTGACCATAATTACAGCACCTATTTCTCCCCTCCTCATAATAACTATGGTGAAACTTCTTATAACTATAATAAGGTGGATAAAGTATGGTTGACTAAGCTCGACTAGACTGAGATTGGACACCGTATGCTTTAGTAACATTGCTAGACTGAAAAAGTCAATCATCTGAAGGCTTAAGATAAGAAGCACTAGCTAACAAATAAGATTTTCCCCAGTTTTTTCTTAGGACATTATGTACCATTTTCCCCACTATTCTGTTGGTTTGCACCCTGCTCCGTATACTTAAATTTCTTATTGTACCTTTCTCCCATTTCCACCTATTTCTTCTCATCTTCTACCTGCTGTATATAAACCACCAACTTTGATATATTCATGTCATTATTCAACATAGAAACCTTATAGTCTAACACCAAGTCATGAGATATATCAGAAGTAAAGTTTCTTATTCGGGGCCTCAAACTAGACAAAAGCTCAGGAGCATAATGAGACAATTGAGAAAACTTCAACGTATACTCTTTAACACTCATCTTACCCTACTTTAAAATTACAAACTCTTGAGCCTTATCCTTCCTTAACTCCTAAGGAAAGAAATGATCATGAAAAGCACCAGAAAACTCATCCCACATCACCGACTCAGCATTTTCACCCCTCAACTTTTTCCACTCCTCATACCATTGATAAGACAATTCCTTTAGCTGATAAGCTATAAATTCAGCCCTTTCTGAATCACTTGCATGCATTACCCTAAATATCTTCTCCATCACATCAATAAACCCCTAAGGATCCTCCTCAATCGTAGAGCTTGTAAAGGTTAGGGGATTCATCCTTATAAACTAGCCCACCCAAGTAATCTCGAATGAATTAAGGCCAGGACCAACATTATCAGAACGACAAAACTGTGATTCCACAATTAAGTAAATAGGTGGATAGACTGTCAGAACTCTACATTCAAGATATCTCCCAGCAGGGACTGAGTAACACCTTCCTGAGGAGCCCAAGAAGGTCTGGTAGAGATCGGTGGAACCTAAGTGGAAGAATACAGTTAGGTGTACAAGCCCTATACCGAGTCTGCATTCTATGAGTAGGACGAACTTCCTCCGTACTAGCCCCAGTTGGGGCTGAGGTTCCAGCTGAGTTTCTACAATCATCAAATATTCGGGGAGGCATGATCTAAAATATAGGTAAACCAGGAGTTAGAGTAAACTCAAAGTAACTGTAATCTCTAGCACTAAATTAAACTTAAAGAAGGGAAACGTTCCTAAATGTCTTGTAGCATCTCTCTTATAAGTGTAAAGTATTATACACCGATAAAAGAGGCTCTACTTGACATAGGTATGTGGATACCTAGTAACCTTGAATCATGCTTAGGTACAAAGCTTGTCATGATTCAAATCAGGATCAGGCTGTGACGGGCATCCCAAGCCAACCAAGGCCGGAGATAACCCCCTTAGCCTTACCTCAAGAACAATAACAATTAACATGATAAACATCGAAAGACAACAAAGATAATAAGGGAGGCATGTAAATCAAAAATAGTTGAGAGTCAAAGAATAACTCACAGTAAAATTCCAACACTGTTCACAAAAGTTTCAAATCCAAAGAATACCAACTCAGTTGGGATATGCCCCTGACTATAACAAAAGGAATTCAAAAGTACTAAAATAATGAATGAAACTAAGAAAGCGAGACTAAATCTTTCAAAAGATAGATGGCTCACCACTTTAACCACTAACCAATAATAGTACCGAATAGGCTAACACTGCACATCATCACAAGAAAAGCTCTCAGAACCTATATCATGAAATAATGTAGCGTTCGAGGACAGTTAGTACAAGTATCGGCATACAATCCAAGGAAGGAATAAAATATATGCATTTACTAGAAATCAGTCATAAATCATATACACAACAATTATACATATATATAGAATGTCGGGATAGGAACAAGGAACATGAAACATGACCGTTTTGAAGAAATTAGTCCTGAATTATGTTGTTCGTACTGACCTAAAGGCACCTGCCGGCTATATGGGTCTGGCTCACCCTACCAAAAGGCCCCCAGTCCATGTTAGCCAATGTACCAGAGAAATAAGGCTAAAGCCACCAATAGTCAACTAGTCTTTCAAAAATATATTGTGTAAATTTAACACAATGGTTCCCTTAGGACTATACCTTCTCGGTGAACTACACAATTCCCTTTAAACCCAAGTTAAAACAGTTGCACATAATACCAACCTTAGAGTCATTTATTAAGGCATTCCTAACTTGGTATCATCATACCAATAGACTTGAAAGGCATTTCAATTATACCAAACCACAATCATTTAACTAATTTGACTTTATATTCCATTTAAACTCTAAAATCATAGCCCCCAAGGGCATTCCAAAATTGTTTTATTCCTTTACCTTTTAATGCAATGCAATATTTCAGAAGGTAAGTTAAAATCTATGTAGAATCCTTGTTTAAAGTCAAATTAACAATGTGGATTGAGGTTCATGTCAATAATAACATCATACAAAAATCATAAACGTTGTGAAAAATCAAATTCGCAATTTCTCCATTACCATAAGACACCAATTCAATCCACAATCAGTCATTTATACCATGAATAAATAATTAAAAACAAGGAAAAATAATGCAAGTGTTCAATAATCAGAAACCTTCAACCACAAATTAATCAAACATTCAAGAACACTTAAATAATGAATAAATATTGTAACAATATAATTTAAAGTAGGGAGTGTCCAACATGCCTGAATAACAAAAGAATTTAGACAGAAATTGAAGTTGAGAGCTCAGGGAATTGGATTCTTGAGGGAAACCTTATGTTTTCTTAATATGGGAGTTGGAGAGGAGAAGAGCAATGTACAAAACTAATAATGGATGGCTAATTGGATTAATGGCGCGTTTTCAGTCGTTTAATGGGGAAAAGGACGAAAAAGCCCTTGTCCTAATTGGAAAAAAAACTGAGCAAATCTTTCCCTGTGGCATGGCACGCTTCTATCGCGCTACCTAGCACCGTGCCACACCACTATCGCGGAGGCTAGGCGACGTGTCACAGCCTTATTGTAGAGGCTCACTAGTTCGAGGTCCAAAAATGACCCCAAATGCTTTTTGACAATTCTGACACTCTCCCAAAATGACCCATTAACATCTCTTATCATTATTCAAGTAAAAAATTACTATTTAGCACAAGGGAGGGTTCGAAATAAATTAATCGCAAATTTATGGGGTCTTAAAAAATCGCTATCTATGTATGCAGAAAATAGCTACACCAAGAAAATTACACCTACAAATAAAAAAAGTGCAACAAGTGAAGAATATTTGCACAAAAAATTCACCAAGAAAGCTCAAAATTTGGAAGAGTAAAAATCACATAGAGAATAAGAATAAATATAAATGGAATTGACAAAAAATTCACAAAAGGAAACTTAGTGATTTAAAAATCCAACTGATAAAATGCTTAAATTAGGAATTATATTCAAATACCCATTACTAAATGCGACCGAAAAAAGAAAACTGCAGCAATATTCATCATACAAATCAAATGAGCTAGGAAAATAGGAAATTGAAAATCCAAAAGTACCATATGCACCAATACGTAAATTACAAACTAGAAAAAAATAGATATTTGAAATACACACACATATAGAGAGAGAAGAGTTGAGAGTGTAGAAACAATCAAAAGAATAAGCTTCGTGAAGCCTGAAAAGAAAATATATGTATGCTATGTACACGTGTCTAAAAGGAAGTAGAACAGCTGGACTCAATTTAATGTAAATTCCAATAATATCCTTCATCGTACAACAAGTTTAACATATTAAATAGTACTCCCTCCATTTCAAAAAGAATGACCTACTTTCCGTTTTAGTTTGTTTCAAAAAGAAAGACCCATTTCCTTTTTTGGCAATGCTTCAGTTTCAACTTTCCACATGGCATGTTTAGAACCACAAGATTAGAGTGCATTTTGGTACATTTGAGAAAACGTCAATGTAAGGCCACAAGATTCAAAAGTCTTCTCTATTTTATTAAACTATGTGTCAAGTCAAAGTAGGTCATACTTTTTGAAACGAAGGAAGTAGTAATAAATCTGAAAGTGTAACAACACTCTTAATGTATGTCGTAAGGAGACAAAACATGGCAAGAATTTTAGACACAATTCGGAAGGCAAGACATGAATAAGTGTCATTGAGGACTAAACAAGATAACTTGACTAATTCATTATGACCCTAAAGACACTGTCAAATACCCTAAAACAGGACAACCTTTTTTAGGTGTAATGCCCCGAGTGTACACCCTGGGTGCCACACGGTGCTTATAGTCCTGAGGGACCACAAGCTAACTCATGAACTGGTACCTGCTATTAGCACTGAATAATATAATAACATATACAGAAGAAAAACTGATAAGACATAAGGTTTTAGCAACTAAAATCAATACTGGATCATGAATCTAGAAACAACTACTGGAAACAACTATCTGAAACTAATAAAATAATAACAAAACTGACTGATAGTCTGTACTAGTCTGAGAAGCCTCTACTGACTGACTATAAAGCTGGTGGGACAAACCCCCAACTAACTTTAATTGAAAAGAAGAGTACTAAAAACTAATGAATAATTTGAGGTGAATAAACCATGTCCTCGAAGTATGAGGACTCACCATTGCTACTACTGATAATCTGATATGTCTAAGCGCGATTCGAGAACTAAGCATCTGAAGCTATGATATGATACATCAAAGTGCAAGAAACGAGTATGCGATCAGTACTTTGAATATACTGGAATGCTAAATGAGGTAGGTTGATATGTATGGTTTCATGTATATGAGTAATAACTGACTGAATGAATAGCATGAAGTACTGAATAAAATGTATGAAATCTGTAAATACTGAGAATGCATGACCAAGCATAAAACATATTCTGAGTATGATATGTAAACTGAAATACTGAGTACTAATACATGAATAACAAATAACTATATGCTATGGTAAAGCAACACTGAAACTGAATTACTGAGCTGACTAATGGACTAAGACTGTGGGAGCTATCATCTAACTGACATGCCCCAATGAGCGAATTGGGGTCCACCCTGTGACCCCAGTTGGAAGGGTGTCAGTACCATACCACGGGTACTAACACTGGCTGTGCGGATCCACTAAAGTGTTGTCCCAAAGGACTAAAGGTTACCCTCAACTGGCAAGTACCCTGTAACACCTCAAAATCTCATCCCGTAACGTCGCACGGTGCTTAAGGCTACAAGTAGCCCTAAGCGAACCCTTTGAGCCTGCTACTTCTTCTAACACTTACTTTAGGATGAATAAACAAAGTAATAATTCTATATTATATCATTCTAAACTGAAGTAACTGAAAAATGATATCTGGATAGAAAAATACTGAAAAATCTAGAAACTTCAACGACAGTCCAACAAGCCTCTACTTACTAAGAACTAGAGAGTCATTAGGAAAAAACCCCCAACTGACTCGTACTGAACTGGAAAGGAATAAACTAACTATTACAAAGAATGAAATCAGGAAAATAGGCTGTTAAACCATGAGGACTCACGAACAGCGAAGATTTGGATAAAGGTAATCGGAGATCACTGTCGCTGCTAAGACTGAGCACCTGAACCTACATTATGAGATAATGTAGCACACAGACATACATGTGGATTAGTACTTTGAGGATGTACTGAGTATATGGGGGTGTATTCATTAAGTAAACAATATCATTACTCTTTATGAAACCATGCATGCAAATATGAATGACTCACATAGCTTGAATAAGTCTGGAATATAAATCTAATAAGTCATGAACAATAAAACATTTAATATAAATCTCGTGAGTCATTATACTTAGTTCAAAAATTTGTATTCTCCTCTTATTCTCAAAGATTGAAAACCAAAAAGAAATCTTATAACAATAACTTCCAAACTTATACATTTATCATAAGGAGAATAAAGAACTTCTTTTGAAAATTTAGGAATTCAAGGACTTATGATTATGGAACTTTGGGACTCTTTGGGAACTTGGGAGTTTCTTCTAATCGACATAAATCATGTGAGATGACATGGAGTCCAATGTCTTTCCCACGTTGGGGAGAGCTATTCTACCCTTGCCATCGGAATAGAACCTTAACTTTAGTGATCACTATCTTAACCCACTTAGGGTAAATCAAATCCTATAGTGGCTCGTAGTTCTGGGGCATGAAACCTTGGAATCAAGCCCAACTCGGTTCTAAATACTACTCCCATACTTGGGCTGAGAACTTTTTAGGAAAATCCACTTTAAATAATACTATAATGCATAATAGAAGCTAACTATGCTTCGCTTTGCTTTAAATCATAGATAAAAGTGGATTCCTATCTTAGCTTAGGATCAAAAATCAACCTTCTTTATAGTCAAACTACTTGCTTGTTTAAATTATGCTAATACATTATTTTCAAGAAACATCACAATTCATACTTGACTTAAAGCATATATATACATACTCAAATAGTCATAATTTAATGATGAAGATTAAATCATGACTTCAATCTTGGGAACACTCAAAAACATCAATTCATGGTAAGGATATGCAGTTCATAGCATAATTCCTCAAATTCAAACATAAATAAGTGAAATAACATGCAATATCAAGACTTGAGCAATTTATAAATTCATAACCTCAAAGTAAAGTAAATTGGGCAAAACCCATTTGCAAAAAACATGAAATTCTTTAATAAAAATCAAAACTTTGGGCCCAAGAATGGAAGAAGTGTTCTTGTTCAAACCCCACATACCTTATATTATGGACTTTGAATGAACTCTTGCTTTTGTGACTCTATTCACAACTTCGAATGGATATTTTTGATGCCCTTGGTCTGGGAATTCCGATTCTTGAAGAAATTTTGAAAAGTGATGGTTAAATGTTGAGTTCTCTTGAACTTTGTGTTGAAACCCTAGAAAGTGTTCTTGGTGAACTTTAGAGAAAAGGGCTATATTTTGGTATTTAGAGACCTTAATTCCATGTTATGACTGATAGAGGGTGGGGAAAAAAGACTAAATTGCCCCCTTGGACCTGGATTTTAAAAGCTGAAAAATTGGGCATCGACACAATTGGCGACGCAGAGCGTCAATAGCATCGATGCGATACCAACGCATCGCACCATAATTGCCTCAAGCCTCAGTACTTTTGACTGGTAGTTCCTGCAACAAAATTGACCAACGCGATGGGCGACGCAGCGCGCCAAGATCGCATTGGTCCACTATTTTGGGACACCAAACGTGGTATAAACGTGGTGCAAAAATTCCAAAACTTGTTTGGGAATACCTATTGACTTCCCTAATCATGAATTAGCTAAAGTATCAACTATTGAAGGCCGGGAAGGTTGGTAATAAGATCCTCAAAGTTTTGAGGCTCTAGAAATGACTAAGTCCCAACACTTAGCTAGATTTTCTAAGTTTATGAACTCTTTGGACATCGTTTAAGAGATTTAGATGATGAGGATTTTGCGGGGTCTTACAATATCTCCCCCATGGGAACATTCATCCTCGAATGTCACTAGTTAGGCTAAGAATACAAAGAGACTGAAGATGTACAGCTGAAATAATTTACTAAACTGACTAACGTCGTCATAAACTTAGAGTACTTTAGAGAATGCATGGACTCATAATGAGAAAACCTATTTAGCTGAATCTTTGGTTAAAGAGGAGCTGAATTAAGGAATAATAGTACCTTTGGCTTGATCTGAACTTTTGGAGAAGAGATGAGGGTACTTGGCTCGTATATCTGTTTCTGCTTCCCAAGTAGCATCCTCAACTGACTGGTTTTGCCACAAAACTTTGACCAAAGGAATTTCTTTGTTCCTTAGTCTACAAATATGATGGTCTAGGATCTCAACTGGAATATCTTCATATAAAAGACTGTTCTGAATTTCTAAGCTCTCTGAAGGATCTACTACAATGGAATCACCAATGTGCTTCTTAAGCATGGAGACGTGAAAGACAGGATGAAAAGCTGACAAATCTTCGGGCAACTCTATCTCATAAGCTACTTTCCCAACACGGGTTAGAATTCTATAGGGGACAATATAATGGGGACTAAGCTTCCCTTTCTTGCCAAATCTCTTCACCCCTTTCATGGGTGAAATCTTCAGATACGCCAAATCACCTACCTCAAATTCTTGGTCCATTCTCCTCAAAATTTGCATATGACTTTTGACAACTTTGAGTTATCTTCAATCTCTCTCTAATTATCTTTGACTTTCTCCATAGCCTCAAGCACTGCATCAGGTCTAATCAAAGTAGCCTCACCCATTTTAAACCAACCTATGGGTGATCTACATATCCTCCCATAAAGAGCCTCAAACGGGGCCATCTGAATGCTAGAATGATAACTATTGTTATGCGCAAATTCAATCAATGTCAAATGTTTATCCCAACTTCCTTTAAAATCAAGGGCACATGCCCTCTACCAGAGTCTGGATGGTCCACTCAACCTGACCATCTGTCTGCGAATGAAAGGCGGAACTAAGATGCACTTGGGTACCAAGACCTTTTTGAAAAGCTCTCCTAAACTGGGAAGTAAACTAAGTATCCCTATCTGGGATGATAAACAAGGGACCTCCATGCAATCTGACTAACTCTCGGATATACAACTTAGCATAAACTTCAGTTGTATAAGATGTATGCACTGGAAGAAAATGTGCTGACTTAGTCAGCCTATCTACAATAACCCAAATAGAATCTTGATGACGATATGAAAGAGGTAAAAAAGTCACAAAATTCATATTCACCTCTTCCCACTTCTAAGTGGGTATACCAAAATCTTACATTACACCACCAGGTCTTTGGTGCTCTACCTTAACTTGTTGATAAGTTGTACACTTTGCCACAAACTCTGCTATATCCTTCTTCATGCCACTCCACCAATAGATTTTTCGCAAGTCGTGGTACATCTTGGTAGCATCGGGATGAATAAAATATCGCACGCCATGCGCTTCAGCCATAATTCTCCGCCTCAAATCACCAACACAAGGAACACACAATCTACCCTAAAGCCTCAACACACCATCTCCCCCTTGGGAGAAAACCTCTAACCTTTGGTCCTTAACTAACTCCATCAGTTTAACCAAGCTAGGATCTATGTCTTGCTTCTCCTTCACTTCCGAAACTAAGGAAGATTCAGAACTACTCTGAACCCACACATTACCTTCAAAATCAAACAACCTAACACCCAATCTAGCCAAACAATGAACTTCACGAGCTAATCCTTTCTTATCCTTCTCCACATGAGCCACACTGCCCATAGACAACCTACTAAGGGTATCTGCCACTACATTGGCCTTGCTCGGATGATATAACATACTCATATCATAATCGTTTAGCAACTCTAACCATCTTCTTTATCTAATATTCAACTCCCTCTGAGTAAACATATACTGCAAGATTTTGTGATCATGGGTTGGGTAATTTTTTTCATGCGATTTCAACTGCCTAGAGGCATAGGCTATAACCTTACCTTTCTACATCAACACACAAGCTAGAAAAACTCTAGAGGCATCACAATACACCACAAAACCATTCGTACCAGCGGGTAAAGTTAATACAGGGGCTGAAGTGAGTTGATTCTTCAACTCCTGAAAACTTTTCTCACAGGAATCTGACCACAGGAACTTAACTTTCTTTTGGGCCAGTCGGATCATGGGAGATTCAATAGAAAGAAACCTTCAACAAAACAGCGGTAATAGCCAGCTAGACCCAAGAAACTCCTAATGTCTGATGGAGAGATAGGTCTAGGCTAATATAACACCCCAATTCCCAAGAACTAGAATGCGACACGGTGCTTATAATCCCGAAGGACCATAAGCTAACCCTGTTTCTGATATCTATACCTGTTCACTGTATAACATAATAAAATACATGCGAAAACTGACTAACACTTGCCATAAGGTTCAAACATCTAGAAATATACAATACTTTAAACCACATACTAATACATCTGTCTGAAAAGCCTCTACATTGCCTGAACTTTGGATTTGAAGGGACAATTTCCCCAACTAACTCCGTCTACTAAAATCAAATACTGTAATAACAACATCTTCAAATAATGAGGACTCACTGATGTACCCACTGCTACTATACAAGTGACTTCTAAGATGCTCCAAGTTTCACTCTTCTAAACCTATGGTGCCCCAAAATAAAAGAACACCATAGCGCGAATGCATCGGTACTAAGATATATTAAGTATGCAAGCAGGGAAGGCTAAATACAAGGGCTTATGCATAAAAATTTAATCAACAGAATAATCATGAGAATAACGAATGAGTACACATATATGAATGCACAGTTCACAACCTCTATAACAATTATAATGACTCAAGATACCACAGCTTGGATACCACTTTACTGTCCTCGAAATTTACTACTGTACTGGGGTACTGCATTATTGAATCACAGGATACCAATACTGATCAATCGAATACACTCACACCCCTAAATCCTAAAGATTTATACTGACACAGAAACCGTGGGAAGTAGTGAGTGTATTCGATTGATCAGTGTTGGTAACCTGTGATTCAGTAATGCAGTACCCCAATACAGTAGTGAGTTCCGAGGACAGTATAGTGGTATCCAAGTTATGGTATCTGGAGTCGTTATAATTGTTATAGTGGTTGTGAACTTTGAATTCATATATGTGAACTCATTTGTTATTCTCATGATTATTTTGTTGATTAAATGTTCATGCATAAGCCCTTGCATTTAGCCTTCCCTGCTTGCATACTCAGTACATCTTAGTACTGACGCATTTGCGCTATGGTGTTCTTTTATTTTGGGGCACCATAGGTTCAGAGGAGTGAAACTTAGAGCATCTTAGAAGTCACTTGTATAGCAGCAGTGGGTGCAGCAGTGAGTCCTCATCATCCGAGGATGTTGTTATTACAGTATTTGATTTTAGTAGATGAAGTTAGTTGGGGGAATTGTCCCTTCAACTCCACAGTTCAGGCAGTCTAGAGGCTTTTTAGACAGATATATTAGTGTGTGGTTTAAGGTATTGTATATTTCTAGATGTTTGAACCTTATGACAAGTGTTAGCCAGTTTTCCTATGTATTTTATTATATTATGCAGTGAACAGGTATAGATATTAGAAACAGGGTTAGCTTGTGGTCTTTCGAGATCATAAGCACCGTGTGGCATTCTGGTTCTCGGGAATTGGGGCGTTACAAACTTGGTATCAGAGCCTAAGGTTCAACAGTGTCCTAGGGATTCTAAAAAAGTCGCATCTAGTAGAGTCTTATACAAGAGTGTGTTGCGCGCCACATTCATGTACGGGAGGCTATGGGATGTTTAGAAGACTTTTCGTTCGTTCACGATCTAGATCGTGCTATAGCAAGATTTTCCAAGAGAGTTATGTAGACTCTTATAATGATCTACTTATGTTAGATTTACCTTACTCTTAAGGTAACAGAAGTAGTGAAGCCAAAGTCTTTCAGATAGAACATTCTCTGACGGTCCCCACAGATTGTTTCAGGATAATGTTCTCTAAAGTGAGCAGAGTATGCCTTATGGGGTTAGCTATTTATATGGTGAATGAATAGGCTTGAAATTATATATGTAAGAATCTAAGTGTGGAAGTTGGGAATTATATGTGTTGATTGATAGAGATATAGCTGCGATTCTCATGGTGTGGAGAAGTATAAGTTTAAGAGATGTGATATTTGAAGGCTAGAATGAGAATAGTATGTTTATTAAAGATTTATGATATTCATGTTATGTGTTAGAAGCTAAGCTTGAATCTTTGAAGAATGTAAGTTTGTGGACTTCAAACTAAGTATTAAGATGTGAGTATGGTATTAGTAGCCTATGAACAAATCGAAGCAGATAATATGTTTAGTGAGATAAGTAGGTGTTGAAAAGTGTGTATGTATATGATGATGATTGTATAGACAAAGGAAAAATAAGAGTTGTATTCCAAGAAGTATCATTGGTATTGAATTTATGTTTTCAGGTGTAGTCTTTTTGGATGAATTAAGTTATCATTTTGTGCACCTTTGTGCCTCATACTCTAGAGTACATTGGTTGTAGTTCATTTCGGGGTTTAGCCAAGTGTTCAAAACTGTCTGATGATGACTTAAAGCTGAGAGGAGAATGATAGAGAAAGTGAAAAGTCAGGCCCTCAGAATCTGGTAGTGATGCCAGCAGGTATGGAAAAGCAGTAAAGGGAGACAGTTCCCGACCCATTCTTATTTCAGTGAAATATGTCTAGAGAGACCTTGGGTCCCAAGGGGGAGATACCCCATAATGTTATAATAATTGAATGTCCATGCTCTTTCTATGATTTTAACCTCATCGTTCGTTGCATTTCTAGTTATGCTTTCGAGAATTTGGTATATTAGGTATATTCGTATTTAATATGCACGTTCAATAGAAAGGAACTTGAATTGTGGGCATGTTTGAACATGTATTGAAGAGATTGGTTGGGTTATGATTCTGTGCATTTGATATGTATGTGTGTTGTGAAAATTTACCCATGAGTGGGTTGTTGAATGTTTTATGCCATAGATGTGCATGACTAGTAAACGTACGCAGAGTATTGATTGCTTCAGTCGTGTGGTTATGTTTTCAGATGTGTTGCTATCTTGAATAAACCTAGTCGATTAGTGTTCTTAATCTGGCCTTCACATTCGAGGAAGAATGTTTCCAAGGGGGAGATGATGTAATACTCCGAAAAAATTTTTGTCAAAATTTTGTGCGTAAACGTATTGGATCCTATCTTCGAGAATGATTTATAATTTTTCTGTGTGTCATTTCTTGGATTTCGACCCACCATTTCGTAGAGCATCAAATAATCTTTTCAACGATATGTGGATCACCCAAAACGGACACTCGAGCGATGAGTTACGACCATTCCGATCAAACTACGACCATTTCGATCGAACTGTGAACAGTAAAATGTGCAGGAAAAAAAAAATACTGCAGCCAGGCAATTTTTTGGTCAACTTCAAACGATCATAACTCCTTGTACATAATTAACTGTGTGAGCTTCTATATATCAACGGAAAGCCCTGAGAGTCTTCTTTCCAATACAATTGGTTTCATCCAATTTGGACATCGGAGTAAAAAGTTATGGCCAATTTATTTCAGCCAATTGGATAGATCACTGAAGGACAGATTCAGGTTTTATTTATTTCTAGGGGCATTTTGGTCTTTCACCACTCTTTTAAACCTCTATAAATACCCCATTCAGCTGAGAACTTGTATTATTTTCCTCTTATTTCTTTTATAAATGTGTGTGTATATATATATATATATATATATATATATATATATATATATATCAAGTTAGGTTAGGGTTTTGAATTGGAGAAAATTAATTGGAGGCTTTGATTCAAGAATTCCTTCCGTCAATCTCTTTCGGCCATGAAATCTAAGGTATGCAAGTGTTTATCTA
>NC_061122.1:188458283-188475621 GCF_002878395.1 Capsicum annuum
TATATATATATATATATATATATATATATATATATATATATATATGTTGATTGATATTTGATGGTTGAGGTATCTATGAGGATTATGTATGTTACTTGATATATATATATGATGATTATGCATGTTGGTTGATATATATATGTGTGTGGTGATGGTGTATGTTGGTTGATACATGCATGTGATGATTATGTGTGTTGGATGAGATATATGGGGTGGCGGAAAACATGAGAATTTGACGAATTCACCAATGCCTAAAAGTGCATGTAAGGTGTTTGTGGAATTATCTAAGAGGCTATAAATTTACGTTCTTAGGATATAATAAGTTTTAAATGACTAGACAACTTTCTATGTATACGTTCAACATGAACTCCATGTTATTGTCTAAAATTGGGAATGTTGTGTGGAAGGCTTATGATATGGTTGTAAGTGTGGACGAGGGATTTAGTTGATGGAATTAAGATGAATGATGGTGTTGTATCACATGTAATTGTTCATACTAACCTATGCCTAAATGGTGCATGAAAGGCAATTGTAGAAATGCCTAGTTGAAGAAGAATGGATCGTTTGACCCCTTGTGATCGAAGTGATGAGTTCATACCATACTTGCATGCTACGTGTTTACTATGATGCTTGAGGGAAATGGTAAGGCCAATAGCCCACGCTAAGTGTGAAATGTCTAATTATGTGCCGAATTGCATATATCAAGATCTTAAATGAAAGAACCTTGAGAAATGAACCATGATGTGTTGAATGTATGTTATTTGTGTGTATCCCGATTAGATGAACTATGTTATGTTGTATTATTTCTTAACCATTTGCATCCTTGTTGAATGATCTACGATGTAATGACATGAGATCTCAATACTTGTATATGAATATGATCTTCAAATGATTAGTGTGAGGTGTTAATGAATACATGGTGCATGATGGCCGGTGGGCATGTGAGTATGCGTTGTTGTATACTATGTATTACTTATGTTATTGATTGCTGGGGGTACATATGCCCGAAATAGTCTGCTGGTCTAGAGCTGAGTCAGTTCTGCGATAATCTTAGTCGTGCTACGATCGATGAATTTTCGATGATTTGAGAACTTAACATGAATTCCGTGAGAACTTAGTATGTGGGGTTTTGAACAAGAATATCTTTTCATTCTTGTGCCCAAAGAATTGATTTTATCATTGGAATTTCATGATTTTGTAAAGTGGGTAAATACCCAAGATGTTTTAATGACGAATTATGAGGTTATGAAAAATATAAAATCTTTAAGCTTTGATGTACATGATTACTTTATTATTCCCAAGTTATGATTTGATATGGTGAATTTCATATTTCTACCATGAGTTGATATCTCAAGTGTTTTCAAGATATGATTTATGGAACTTTGAATCGTCCAATATTGGTATACATAATAACCTTATTATCTTGGTTTCTTGAATTGAGATTTTATTCCATAAATTGCATACCACTACTATGAAATTATTTTTTTGAGGATTCTTGATATAAGAGCCATGATTTGAGTTACATTACGACATACAAAATCTTACTATGATTTGAAGATCTTAAATGCTTTTCAAAAGCTATTGTCATGATTTGAATATTGGAATGAAAGAATGATCATTTGAGAATATTGATTTGCATCCGCAGAGTCGGGATGATTTATATTAATTTTAAGCTCGCAGATACGAAATGCTGTGTTATTGATACCATGTTGATGTTGAGGAAATTAAAATGTTTTGAGCTAAAATGTGTTGAGTTAGGAATCCAAAAATTGATATGATTTGATAAATGAGAAAGAGATTTGATTTGGTCTTTATGATACACCCTTGCGATGTTGTGGTGGATTTCCAAAGAGATTTGATTTGGTCTTTATGATAGACCCTTGTGATGTTGTGGTGGATTTCCTAATGCGTTCTGAGCTAGTCGGGGAGTATCACTTAGCACCGAGAGGGAAATTTGGCATTTTCCCAAACCTATGTGCCACCTTAGGGTTGTTAATGATGATATTGTTGGCCAGAGAGCCGAATTGAGATTATGAAAGCTTTAAGGTTGTACTCCCTGGCAAGAGTACAACACTCTCGCCAATGGGAGTGCTCTTCCTAGGAGGGCAAAAGTTGGTATTCCACGCGGCTTACGTGGGGTTGTCGGTTATAGGAAACTCCCCTATCAATAAGAGTATGTTTCTTGAATTATCGAGTCATTCTGAGTCTTGAGTTGATGAGTTTGGTTGTCTATGATGAGTCATTAGAATTTATGATGAATATTGATGATTTTATGATGATTTATGGGATTTTACTTATGTTTTCCTCTCTATAATATTATGAGAAGTATGGATAATGAAATTCAAGCCATGTGAGTCTTCATTTTCCGTACGCATGTTTTACAAAATCAAAGATATTATTCAAATTATTGCGTGTAGCCCCACATATTCAGTTGCTTATGAGGAGTCATGGTGAGTTATGTAACTACTTCCCACGGTTTCTATGTCAGTATAAATCTTCAGGAGTCAGGGGTGTGTGTGTATTCGATTGATCAGTGTTGGTATCCTAAGATTCAGTAATGCAGTACCCCAGTACAGTAGTGAGTTCTGAGGACAGTAAAGTGGTATCCGAGCTGTGGTACCTGGAGTCGTTATAATTGTTATAGTGGTTGTGAACTGTGCATTCATATATGTGTACTCATTTGTTATTCTCATGATTATTCTATTGATTAAATATTCATGCATGAGCCCTTGCATTTAGTCTTCCCTGCTTGCATACACAGTACATCTTAGTACTGACGCATTCGCGCTATGGTGTTCTTTTATTTTGGGGCACCATAGGTTCAGAGGAGTGAAACTTGGAGCATCTTAGAAGTCACTTGTATAGCAGCAGTGGGTGCAGCAGTGAGTCCTCATCATCCGAGGATGTTGTTATTACAGTATTTGATTTTAGTAGACGAAGTTAGTTGGGGGAATTGTCCCTTCAACTCCACAGTTCAGGCAGTGTAGAGGCTTTTCAGACAGATGTATTAGTGTGTGGTGTAAGGTATTGTATATTTCTAGATGTTTGAACCTTATGGCAAGTGTTAGCCAGTTTTCGCATGTATTTTATTATATTATGCAGTGAACAGGTATAGATATCAGAAACAGGGTTAGCTTGTGGTCCTTTGGGATCATAAGCACCGTGTGGCTTTCCGGTTCTCGGGAATCGGGGCGTTACAGCTAATTTCTTACACCTTCTATCTTTTGAGGATCAACTCTAATGCCTTCGGCTAAAATAATATGACCTAGAAAAGCTACTGACCTTAGCCAAAACTCACACTTGCTGAATTTGGCGAACAATTGATGATCTCTAAGAATCTGCAGGACAATTCTAAGATAGTTTGCATGGTCATCCTCACTATGGGAGTACACAAGAATATCATCTATGAATACCATGACAAACATATCGAGATACTATTTGAACACTCGATTAATGAGGTCCATGAAAGCTGTTGGAGCATTGGTTAACTCAAAAGACATGACTAGAAACTCAAAATGAGCATAGCGGGTTTGGAAAACTCTCTTTGGAATATCACACTCACTTACTTTAAGTTGATGATAGTTGGATCTAAGGTCAATCTTTGAGAATTAAATTGCACCTTGTAATTGATCAAACAGGTCATCAATTCTAGGAAGAGGGTACTTATTCTTGATTGTGACCTTATTAAACTGACGAGTCAATACACATACACAAAGAACCATCTTTCTTTCACACGAATAGGACGGGTACGCCCCAAGGAGAAACACTGGGCCTTATGAAACCTTTTTCTAGAAGATCTTTGAGTTGCTCTTTCAACTCCTTAAGTTCTGCAGGTGTCATACGGTATGGAGAGATAAAAATAGGTTGTGTATCAGGAAGAAGATCAATCCCGAACTCTATCTCTCTATCGGGAGGTACCCTAGGGAGATCTTCTGGAAAAACATCAGGAAACTCATTAACTATGTTGACTGACTGAATATTTGGAGTTTCAGACTTAGTATCTTTAAATTGAACTAGATGATAGAAGCAACCTTTGGATATCAACTTTCTGGCTTTAAGATAGGATATAAAATGAATCTTGGGAGATACAGAATTTTCGGACCACTCAAAGACTGGCTCGTCTGGGAATTGAAACTTAACCACACGAGTACGACAATCTATAGCTACATAACAAAAATGAAGCCAATCCATACAAAAAAAAAAGATCAAATTCACCATATCTAACTCTATTAAATCAGCGAATATGACCTTATGAAGAAAAGTAATAGGACACTTTTTATAAACTTTCTTAGCAATAACTGGCTCACCTACTGGGTAGAAACCAGGATAGGCTCAGGGATTTTTTCGGGATTTATCTCAAAATTCGCAGGAACTAATCGGAGCATACCACTAACAATATCTGGAGAATCCTCTTGTTCCTGACAGGATAGTAAGACATAGAATCGATTCTGGCGTTGACCATCAGCTGTGCTGGATGAAGCACCCTAAGGAGGGGCTAGACGGGCTGAAGGAGCTGGTGCACTGGTAGCTTGAGTTTGGGGTCGAACATCTCTGTCCCCTACCTAGCATGCGGATACTCTCTAAGTCTATGGCCCAACTTGCCACAACCAAAACAACCCCTTTATTCGGTCAAACACTCGTCGGGATGGGTTCTACCACACTTAGCACATGGGGGATAACTGGGCCTGTTACTCACACTGTTTTGGGATCTGGATAGAAGACTTACTCCCCTGCTCCTTCCTATTTCTGTGTGCGTGAGCACTAGCTGATGAAGGCGTTGGCATAGACAAACGGCTCTGACACTGCGAACGGTTCCCTCCATGGGATCTAGTCTAACCATACTCATGCTGCTCTGATCTAGCCCTCTTGTTTTCTCTTACTCTATCTCTCTCCTTTATCTTATCTGTCTCAATCTGGTAAGCATACATCATCAGTCAGGAAAGATCCATGTCTCTATTGAGCATAGCAGTCCTACACTCCTTAACAACCAATCCAAACACACCGGTCACCAACTTACTCATACTAGTTCTGGGGTCAGCCATCAAATCAGGAGCATACTTGGATAACTGGCTGAACTTGAGGTAATACTCCTTTACTGTCATAGAACGTTGCCTCAGGTTCATGAATTCCTCTATCTTTGCTTCCCTCATCTCAAGTGGGAAGAACTTATCTAGAAACGCATCCCGGAACACCTACCAAGTCATAGGAGCTGCATTCTCCCCTCTACTCTTCCTCTACATCACAACCTAATCATATGCAACATCTTTCAGCCTATAAGATGCCAATTCTACACATTTTTCCTCAGAAATATGCATAAATTGGGTGATCTTCTTTACCTTATCAAGATACAACTGTGGATCCTCGCCTGCCTTCGACCCAAAGAACTCTGGTGGATTCATCCTCATAAAATCTTGAACCGTAGCTGCAGCTAAATCACCTCCTTGCTGATACGAAACTGCAGCTTGGTTATTGGCCTGACCATTTGCGGTCACCGCCTAGGCTAACGCCTGCAAAGCTGTCCGGAACTCAGCATGAGACACATTCTCATTCAGGGGATCAACAGGCTGAGGTTACTGGTTATCATTCCTATGGGCATTAGCTCTTCAGGAAGGCCTTTTCTGTCATAAAGGAGCATGAATTAATAGCAGAGAGAGACAACTATAAGCACGACTGATTATGAAAGAAAGAGATAACTTTTCCTAAAATGTCTAGTAGCATCTTGCACATAGATGTGGCGTGCTACACACCGATAATCAAGACTCTATGTAACGCGGCTTGTCAGACTCTCTAGGAATCTTTAAACCTTAGGCTCTGATACCAAGTTTGTAATGCCTCGAAATCTCATCTCGAAATATCACACGATGCTTAAGGCTACGTGTAGCCCTAAGCTAAACTTTTGAGCCTACTACTACTTCTAACAGTTACTTTAGGATGAATAAACTAAGCAATAATGCTATATTATATCATTTTGAACTGAAGTAACTAAAAAACAATATTTGAATAACAAAACACTGAAAAATTTGGAAACATCAATTTACAGTCCGTCAAGCCTCTACTTACTAAGAACTAGAAAGTCATTGGGACAAACCCCCAACTGACTTATACTGAACTGGAAATGAATAAACTAACTATTACAAAGAATGAAATCAGGAAAATAGGCCCTTGAACCATGAGGACTCACCAACAGCAAAGATGTAGATAGAGGTACTCAGAGATCGTTGTCGCTGCTGAAACTGAGCACCTGAACCTATATTAAGAGATAGTATAGCACACAGACATATGTGTGGATCAGTACTTTGAGGATGTACTGAGTATATAGGGGTGTATGCATTAAGTAAACAATATCATTATTCTTTATGAACCTGTGCATGCAAATATGAATGACTCACACAGCTTGAATAAGTCCGGAATATAAATCTCATAAGTCATGAACAATGAAACATGTACTATAAATCTTGTGAATCATTATACTTGGTTCAAAAATCTGTATTCTCCTTTTATTCTCAAAGCTTGCAAATCAAAAAGGAATCTTAAAACAATAACTTTCAAAGTTATACATTTATCTTAAGGAGAATAAAGAACTTCTTTTGAAACTTTAGGAATTCAAGGACTTATGATTATTGAACTTTAGGACTCTTTGGGAACTTGGGAGTTTCTTCTAACCGACATAAACCATGTGAGCTGACATGGAGTCCAACGTCTTGCCCACGTTAGGGAGAACTATTCTACCCTTGCCATCAGAATAGAACCTTAACTTTAGTAATCACTATCTTAACCCACTTGTGGTAAATCAAATCCTACGATGGCTCGTAATTCTGGGGCATGAAACCTTGGAATCAAGCCCAACTTGGTGTTAAATACTACTCCCATACTTAGGCTCAAAACTTTTTAGGAAAATCCACTTTAAATAATACTGTAATGCGTAATGGAAGCTAACTATGCTTCGCTTTGCTTTAAATCGTAGATAAAAGTGGATTCCTATCTTAGCTTAGTATCAAAGATCAACCTTCTTTATAATCAAAGTACCTTGTTTAAATCATGCTAATACATTATTTTCAAGAAACATCACAATTCATACTTGACTTAAAGCATATATATACATACTCAAATAGTCATAATTTCATAATGAAGATTAAATCATGACTTCAACCTTGGGAACACTCGAAAATATCAATTCATGGTAGGGATGTGCAATTCATAGCATAATTCCCCAAATTCAAACATAAATAAGTGAAATAACATGCAATTTCAAGACTTGAACAATTTATAAATTCATAACCTCAAAGTAAAGTAAATTGGGCAAAACCCACTTGCAAAAATAAGAAATTCTTTAATAAAAATCAAAACTTTAGGCACAAGAACGGAAGAAGTGTTCTTGTTCAAATCCCACATACCTTATATTATGGACTTTGAATGAACTCTCGCTTTTGTGACTCTATTCGCTACTTTGAACGGATATTCTTGATGCCCTTGGTCTGGGATTCCGATTCTTGAAGAAATTTTGAAAAGTGACGGTTAAATCTTGAGTTCTCTTGAACTTTGGGTTGAAACCCTAGAAAGTGTTCTTGGTGAACTTTAGAGAAGAAGGCTATATTTTGGTATTTGGGGACCTTAATCCCATGTTATGACTGATAGAGAGTGGGGAAAAAAGACTAAATTGACCCCTTGGACGTGATTTTAAAAGTTGAAAAATTGGGCATCGACGCGATTGGCAACGCGGCACATCGATGGCATCAACGCGATTGGAGACGCGGTGCATCGATGGCATCGATGCGATACCGACGCATCGCGCAATAATCATGCCAAGCCTTGGTACTTTTGACTGGCAGTTCCTGTAACAAAATTGACCAACGCAATGGGAGACGCGGCACGCCAAGATCGCGTTGGTTCACTATTTTCGGACACACCAAATTTGATCTAAACGTGGTGTGAAAATTCCAAAACTTGTCCGATAACACCTATTGACTTTCCTAATCATGAATTAGCTAAAATATCAACTATCAAAGTCCAAGAAGGTTGGTAATAAGATCCTCAAAGTGTTGAGGCTCTAGAAATGACTAAGTCCCAACACTTAGCGAGATTTTCTAAGTCTAAAAACTCTTTGGGCATCGTTTAAGAGATTTAGACGATGAGGATTTTGTGGGGTCTTACAGAGGATTTTGTGGGGTCTTACATACCCATATGTGACCAACCCTCAACTGGTAGGTTAACATCTCAACCTATGCTGGCTACGTATTTATGGAACATGGGGACTGCTACTAAAGGTCATACCCTCAACTGGCAGGTGAGCCACCATCCCCGGGTTTTCTCGGTGTTAAATCCGACTCCTAACTAAAATGACTTGGAATACTGAACTGTTCTAAGTTTAACTAATTATGATAACTGACTGAACTGATGGCACTCATGATTTATCTGAAACTATTCTGAAGATACTGAGACTAAGTAAACAACTATGTTTTCAAGTATTCATAACCCCAGGACTCTATAGTACTAATAGCAAAATAGTACTAAACCTTAAGAACATAATGTGAAAGAATTTATTCAAAATTCATTCTTGTAAGCATTTCATCGAACACTTGATGTTCATAGTTTAAGCTAAGCATGGGAATAGTTTAAAGCTTGTAGTAATAGCATGATTTCAACATCAACATAACTAATTATGAATTAAATTAGCGAATAACATCATTAAAACACGTGGGGTTTAAAAACAACAATTTCATGTAAACATGGTATAGAATTAAGATCCATCGGGATTCATGGTTTAAATCGCATTTAAAATCACAATAACTTGTAATGATCATGACTTTAAATTTAAAATTTGATTCTTGGACTCCATGGGAGAAAGGGATTCATGGATGAACATTTAACATACCTTGGTTGATGAATTCGTGAGAGTTCTTGGGGTTTTTCTTCAGAATTGATCTTGAATTTTGAAGGCTAGGGCTTGTTCTTGAGAGAAGATTAGTTTCTTTAAGAGAAATTATGAGTAATGGGGCACATAATGCCCCTTTATAGTTTTAATTTTGTGTTTTGGACGGATTTGGGGCTATAGGAAAAGACCAAACGGTCCCTGGAAATTAAATCGTGAACTGACAATCTCGATTTTACATACCGGCGTGACGCGGTGCTTATCGCATTAGGCCACTAGAGAAAGACGATCTTTATTTTGTCCAATGGCGCGATGCGGTGCTATCGCGTTACGCCACGGGAAACGGACAATTCCTAACTGGAACCTTGGCGCGATGCAATGCCATAGCGGTGCATCACTGAACGCGAATTTAACCGGTGGTATCGTGGTGGTCCGTTGAAAAAGGACGAACATGATTTGGGCTATCTCCGCGATGCGGCCTTATCGCGATGGGCCACTACCTTTCACAAAAAGTGTCATAACTTCTCACTCGGGTATCAGATTTAGGCGAAATTGGTATCATTAGGAAGCTAATTCAATTTTCTATCACTTGGTGGGTCTTGAGCTGGAAAATTCTGAGTGGAGAAAAAGATATGCTCATTTGAAGTAGACTAAAGAAATATTCTTCCCGAAAACTCAATCGATAAGAAATATTTTTATTCGTCTAATAGATGGGAGTTATTTGAGGCCTTAGTATATATCAAACTCACTCATAAAACTACCAAAGAACTACAATGTACTTTGCATGATCTTGAAACATGATTCTAACATTGATTTGAATTTTTGGGATATTACATTATGGAAAGGAACCCTTCATTCTAAATAATGGAAACATGGACTGCATTAAGGGGTCGTTTGGTAGATTGTGTAAGATAATACTAAATAGAATGTATTAGTAGTGCTGAGATTAGTAATACTGAGATTAGTAAAGCTGGAATTATTTTTCATGCAGTGTTTTTGATGTATTGAAAATAATATGTATTGTTATATTTTAAAAATAATGTTGTTTGTTTACAAAAATACTCTCGACATATTATAACTTTGTGTATTTTCTTTGCAAAGCTTTGTTATTCTTTTTTAAAAATAAAAAAAATTAACAATACAACTAATAACTTACTTTGAAATTTTAACATTTAATCATTCGCTTGCAGGAATTCTTTTTTTTTTTTATCTTTTCTTTATTTGTTCATCATTTGTTTGTTGTACCCACTTTGTGGTGTTTTTAAGTTGAAAGGAGGTACGTGTAACTTTTAATGAGATAATAGTATTGTTGTTAACATAAAATTGTGTTTCGTAGAATGTTAAAGCCAAGCAAAAAAATTATTTTTATTTATGATATATCCTATTTAAAAATTAAAGCTTGTATGCAATCATGCAATTTGTTTTCGAGTTTTTACCAATAAGTAATTTTTGAGTTAATAGAGTAGTTTTTTAATGACTAAAATTATTTGGAGGGATATTATCATCTTGAAAAATTGAAAAGAAACAACTCACATTGAATAAATTGAAAAAGATTTAGAAAAGACTTATAGGAATTTGAGGGCATTTTTGTCTTTACTCATATTTATTCATGGATTGTAATCCATAAATTTTTTATTTTTATTTTTTTTTTGCTTCCCATCCAAACTAATTCGGATCGCGCGTTGCAGCGCCCATTAAGGTGGCAGCGCTCCCAACAGAGTTTTCTCCATACCCAGGGTCGAACCATCGACCTCTAGTTAAGGATGGAACAGCCCCATCCACTGCACCATAACCCATGTTGGTAATCCATGAATTACTAACTCCACCAAATTAGGTGTAGTAGTTGTACACCCAATAATACCCTGTAGGGTGTATAACTAATCCATGTATTAGTTATACATTGCTTCGAATTTGCTATCAAACAATATATTAAGTAATACCACACTTTCATACATGGATTATCATTATAATACACCCTACTAAACGGCTTCTTAAAGGACCTCATAAGTATACTATGATTGACGCCAAATAAATTAACAATTTGGATATCCATGGATTTTAAGGATGTCATTTCCTTGAAATTACATAAAGAAAAAGGGTAAATGAGTAGATTAGGACGTCGTAACTAAATTTTAGTAATTTTCCTCTAAAGACAATATAACCAAACCTAATCACCCTTTATCCTAAAGAAAGTAGAACACAAACACACCAAGTTAAAAAAATGCATCACTCCCAACCAAACCAATTTGGACACAAGACTAGAAGTAAAATGCACAGGAGGAAAAATAAAACAAAATAAAGCAAAATTAGTATTTCCTCCGTTTCAAAGAAAATGACCTACTTCTTTTTTTAGTCCGTTTCAAAAAAAAAAGACCTATTTTCCGTTTTATCAACTTTTTAATTTTAACTTTCCATATGATATGTTTAAGGCCACAAAATTGAAGGATATTTTGGTACATTTGACATATCTTTAATTTAAGAAAAAAGGTACATATATGCCCCTGAACTTTAATAAATGACACCGATATATCTCTCATTATACTTTCGGTACATATATGCCCTTGCCGTTAATGAAAAGGTACAAATTTACCCTTATCACTAACGGTAAGGGCATATGTGTACCCAAAGTATGATAAAGTTCGAGGGTATATTTGTCCCTTTTTTATTTTAATTTTTTTATTTCAAATAATCAACCCAAACCTACTAATCAATCCAATAAACCAACTACCCCACCCAATCTATTTTCAAACCCAAGAGACGCTTATCTAACATACGCGTTTTTTTCACACCTATAACGATATCACACAAAGATTACTCAATTCGATCCATTAATTTATCATATTTATTTTTTTATGCCCTTACAAGAGTACTCTATTCGTCCTCTTTTAATTGTATATTTTGAGAACTAAATATATCAAAAAGAACTATGTACGAGGTTGCAGCTAAAAATCATTACAAATGTTTATTTTGTATTAAAAGTTAGCTTGAATATTTTTCGAGTTAAAGTGATTGTTGATTTAAAATGAAGGAAGGTTTAACTAAATAATCATCTAACAAGCGGCAAGAAAAAAAATAATCATAAAACTCAAAATGGAATAATTTTAACAAAAAGAATAAGTGTGAATATTAAAAATATTTAATAAAAAGACACTATTAATTGTCATGGTGATATTTTCATTTCACGAAAAAATTAAAATATCAAAAGAGTCCTTGAGAGGACTACCAAATCTCATGATCTCATCATATGGTATAATGTTGGCATGAAATTACATGTTATGATTTTTATTCTTTAATATAAACATTGGTCCATAAGTTTAAATTTTTAAAAAATAAAAATCTATAATTTTAAATTTTATAAAAATAGACTCATGTTTGAAGTAAAAATATTGTCATCAAAGAATAGTTAGTTATTACTATTATTAATTTATCAAATTAATGAATCTTTGTAAAATTATACATAAATTTATTTATTAAAAATAAAAATATATAATTTATTTTTTATTAAATATTATTAATTTTTTAATACATCAATGACTTATAATAATTAATTAGAGATGATATAGTAAAATCATGGAGCAAGTAGCTGATGAAGCAGGCAGGAGTAGGAGTAGAAGGCATGTTGAACAAGATTATCCTACCAATCTTGTGCCTGGTATTTTTGTTGAATTACATTGACATGAGATTTTACATGTTTTACCATGAATTAGAAATATGATTTTATATCTTATATTATTATCCATGAGCTATGGAATTATGTCATCCGATATGTGTATGATATTGAGATGGAATTATGTCCAAAAAGTATTTGATTATAAGAGTATGATGATTTAATTTGTTAAGCATTGATTTATACTATCATTCCATTTTATTTCCTTATTATGAATTTATAATTGATATTGGAAATTCTATATCCCTACTATGGGTTGATGTCTCAAGTACCTTTAAATTAGAGTTGGATGGCAAATTAAGAAATGTTGATATTGAAGTTGCAATGAATCTTGGTATTTTCCGAATGGTTTTGATGAGTTAAATTGTTGAAAATATTACATATTGAGTCTTCATATCCTTGTCCAAATATCGAGTCGGTTATGGTTCAATGCATTGATACCTTGTTGATGTTGAGGAAGATTAAAATGTTTTGAGCTAAAATGTGTTGAGTTAGAAATCCACAAATTGATATGATTTGATAAATGAGAAAGAGATTTGATTTGGTTTTTATAATAGACCCTTGTGATGTTGTGGTGGATTTTCTATCGCGTTCTGAGCTTGTCGGGGAGTAGTACTTAGCACCGAGAGAGAAATTTTGTATTTCCCCAAACCTATGTGCCACCGTAGGGTTGTTTGATGATGATATTATTGGCCAGAGAGCCCGATTGTGATTATTGCAGCTTTAAGGTCGTACTCCCTGGCAAAGAGTATGATGCTCCCACCAATGGGGGTTTCAAACGTTGGTATTCCACGTAGCTCACGTGGGGTTGTCGGTTATAGGAAACTCCCCTGTCCATAAGAGTCATGTTTATTGAAATACCGAGTCACTTCGAGTTTTGATGTGGTAAGTCAAGTTGCCTATGATGATCTATAATGATTTATGAGGTTTTTCTCCTACATTTTCTATCTAAGATGTTATGAGTTGCATGATTCAATGTCACTCAAGCCAGGTGTGTCATTATTGTTCGTATGTACGATTTTATGAAATTTACGATATTATTTATATTTTACATGCGCCCCCACATACTCAGTACGTATCTTGTGTTGACCCACATATTTCTCTATGGGCTACATTTTTACCATGATGTAGGTTCAGGTACTCAGCCGTAGCCGCGAAAGTGATATTCGAGTGTCGCATCTATATTCCTTCAGTGGTGAGTCCTCATGGTTCGAGGACCAAGTTTCTAGTTTTGGTGCTGTTATTTTGTGATCCCTTTGGTCTGTTAAGTCAGTTGGGGGTTTGTCCTAATGGCTCATTGATTTTGCTGTATAGAGGCTATGTTAGACTAGTGTATTATTGGGTTGGTTTATGTATAGACATTCCATATATGTACAGTCTAATGATATTCCGTGCTATGTGCGATGTGATATGATAAATACTTAAATATATATCCTTAGCGTAGCATGTATGTTGTTGTGTTGGAACCTAAAGGTAGTGTTTTGGCTTAAAGGGTTAGCTTGAGGCTACGTGTAGCCTTGGGCACCGTGTGGCATCTCGGGATGATATTTCGGGGCATTACAAACTTGGTATCAGAGCCTAAAGTTGTGAAGAGTTCTAGGGAGTCTGACAAGCCACGTTACGTAGAGTCTTGAGCATCGGTGTGTAGCTCGCCACACCTATGATCAAGAGGCTGCGGCGCGTTCTAGGAAAAGTCATTTCTTTCTTTCTACAAGAGTCTATCATGCTTACAACTATTTCCTTCTATTGTTAATTCATGCGTTATTATGACAGAAAATGCCTCCATGTCGAGCTCGCGAAAACAACAACCAACCTCAACCCGTTGATCCGTTACATGAGACGGTATTCCTTGTTGAATTTCGGGCAGCTTTTCAGATGCTAGCCCAGGCAGTTACCGCCAATACTCAGGCCAACGCTCCACCTCCACAGGAAAATAATTCAGCAGCAGCACGAATTCATGACTTTATACGGATGAATCCGCCAGAGTTTCATGGGTCGAGAGCAGGTGAGGACCCGCAGATGTATGTTGATGAAATGAAGAAAATTACACAAATTATGCACATGACCGAGGAAGAAAGTGTGGAGCTGGCTTCTTATCGGTTGAAGGATATTGCTTATGATTGGGTGCAGATGTGGAATAAGGGTAGAGAGGAAGATACCGCTCTGGTGACTTGGCAATTATTCCAAGATGCTTTCTTAGATAGATTCTTTCCTCTTGAGTTACGGAAAGCTAAGATAGAGGAGTTTATGAATTCGAGATAAGGATCCATGTCGGTTAAGGAGTATTGTCTTAAGTTTAATCAACTATCGAAGTACGCTCCCAATAAGATGGCTGACTCGAGGACTAGTATGAGTAAGTTTCTAACTGAGGTGTCGAGTTATGTGGTGAAAGAATGTAGATCTGCTATAATCAACAGGGAGATTGATCTTCTTAGGTTAATGATTCACGCCCAACAAATTGAGTCAGACAAGATAAAGGAAAGAGAAAGAGTAAGAGGGATTAAGAGAGTCAGATTGGAGCAACAAGGGCCTGGTTAGACTAGATTCTCTGGAGGGAGTCGCCCTCAGTTTCAAAGACATCCATTTATACCTGCGCCTTCCTCAACTAGTGCTCCCGTATATTGGGGCAGGCAAGACCTCAAGAATAGGTCGGTACCTTCCAGGTCTCAAGACAATGTAAGCAACCGACCTCATCCTCCTTCGTGTGCTAAGTGTGGTAAAGACCATTTTGGGGAGTGTTATATGGGGCAGCGGGGCTATTTTGGTTGTGGCAAGTTGGGCCACATACTTAAAGACTGCCCGTATGCCAGACAACGGAGTCGTGATGCCCTCTCCCAGAGTCAGGCTACCAGTGCCCCGCCTCCCGCAGCCCGTCCAGTTCCTCCTCAGGGTGTTTCATCTAGTACTGCTAGCGGTCAACGCCAGAATTGTTTCTATGCTATACCACCTCGTCAGGAGCAGGAGGACTCTCCCGATGTTGTCACTGGTATGCTCCGTGTTTTCTATTTTGATGTTTATCTGTTGATGGATCCCGGTTCAAGTTTTTCTTATGTGACACCTCTGATTACTGTAAATTTTAAAATGGATCCTGAACTAATTTCTGAGCCTATTTTGGTTTCTACTCCGATAGGAGAGTCTGTCATTGCTAAGCGGGTGTATAAGAAATGTCCCATTATTGTCTTTCATTGCGTTATGTATGCTGATTTGATTGAGCTAGATATGGTTGCCTTTGATATCATTCTGAGTATGGATTAACTTCACTTATGCTATGCATCTATTGATTGTCGTACCCGTGTGGTCAAGTTTCAGCTTCCTGATGAACCTATCCTCGAGTGGTCCGGGAGTTTTGTGATTCCTAAGAGTCGTTTCATATCCTATCTCAAAGCTAGGGAGTTGATTTCCAAGGGTTGCATCCACCATTTGGTTCGGGTTAAAGACACTAAGTCTGAAACCCTGACTATTCAGTCAATTAATGTTGTTAATGAGTTTCTTGATATCTTTCCGGATGATCTCCTTGGAGTACCTCTTGAAAGAGAGATAGAGTTTGAGATTAACCTTTTTCCTGATACTCAGCCTATTTTCATTCCTCCGTATCACATGGCTCCCACGAAACTTAAAAAGTTGAAGAAGCAATTGAAAGATCTTTTAGACAAAGGCTTTATCAGACCTAGTGTGTCCCCGTGGGGTGCACCTGTCCTGTTTGTGCATAAGAAAGATGATTCTTTGCGGATGTGTATTGATTACCGGCAGCTTAATAGGGTTACTATCAAGAATAAATATCTGCTTCCTCGAATTGATGATTTATTTGATCAATTGCAAGGTGCGAGCTACTTTTCGAAGATAGACCTCAGATCCGGTTATCACCAACTTAAGGTTAGGGAATCTGATATCCCCAAGACAGCCTTCCGAACCTGTTACGGTCATTTTGAATTTTTAATGATGTCTTTCGGGTTAACTAATGCTCCAGAGGCTTTCATGGATCTTATGAACCGTGTATTCCAACCATATCTGGATTTATTTGTAATAGTGTTCATTGATGATATTCTTATTTACTCCCGAAGTGAGGGTGATCATACGGATCACCTCCAAATCGTGTTACAACTCTTCAAACTCCTCAGTTGTATGCTAAGTTCAGTAAGTGTGAGTTCTGGTTGAACTCTATAGCCTTCTTGGGGTATGTTGTTTCTTCCGAAGGTATTAGAGTTGATCCTCAAAAGATAGGGGTTATAAAGAGTTGGCCTAGACCTATTTCTCCTTCTGATATCCAAAGTTTCTTAGGTCTAGCTGGTTATTATCGTCCTTTTATTGAAGGATTTTCATCTATTGCATCTCATATGACCCGTTTGACCCAAAAGAAAGTGAAGTTCCTATGGTCCGAATCTTGCAAGAAGAGTTTTCAGGAGTTGAAGATTCGACTCACTTCAGCCCCTATGTTGACTTTGCCTGACGGTGTTAATGGTTTTGTAATGTATTGCGATGCTTTCAGAGTCGGTTTAGGTTGTGAATTGATGCAAAAGGGCAAGGTTATAGCTTATGCTTCCAGGCAGCTAAAGCCTCACGAGAAGAATTATCCTACCCATGACCTTAAATTAGTTGTCATGGTTTTTTCTTTGAAAATATGGAGATATTATTTGTATGGTGTCTATGTCGACGTCTTTACGGACCATAAGAGCTTGCAGTATGCATTCACCCAAATGGAGTTGAATCTTAGGCAGAGACGATGGTTAGAACTATTGAAAGATTATGATATGACCGTGCTATATCATCAGGGCAAGGCCAATGTAGTAACAGATACCCTTAGT
>NC_061122.1:188478621-188483045 GCF_002878395.1 Capsicum annuum
TTCGGATGGTTTTGATGAGTTAAATTGTTGAAAATATTACGTATTGAGTCTTCATATCATTGTCCAAATGTCGAGTCGGTTATGGTTCAATACATTGATACCTTGTTGATGTTGAGGAAGATTAAAATGTTTTGAGCTAAAATGTGTTGAGTTAGAATCCACAAATTGGTATGATTTGATAAATGAGAAAGAGATTTGATTTGGTTTTTATGATAGACCCTTGTGATGTTGTGGTGGATTTTCTAACACGTTCTGAGCTTGTCGGGGAGTAGTACTTAGCACCGAGAGGGAAATTTGGTATTTTCCCAAACCTATGTGCCACCATAGGGTTGTTTGATGATGATATTATTGGTCAGAGAGCTCGATTGTGATTATTGCAGCTTTAAGGTCGTACTCCCTGGAAAATAGTATGACGCTCCCGCCAACGGGGGTTTCAAACGTTGGTATTCCACGTAGCTCACGTGGGGTTGTCGGTTATAGGAAACTCCCCTGTCCATAAGAGTATGTTTATTAAAATACCGAGTCACTCCGAGTTTTGATGTAGTAAGTCAAGTTGCCTACGATAATGATCTATAATCATTTATGAGGTTTTTCTCCTACATTTTCTATCTAAGATGTTATGAGTTGCATGATTCAATGTCACTCAAGCCAGGTGTGTCATTATGGGCTGTATGTACGTTTTTACGAAATTTATGATATTATTTATATTTTGCATGTGCCCCCACATAGTCAATATGTATCTTATGCTGACCCACATATTTCTCTATGGGCTATATTCTTACCATGATGTAGGTTCAGGTACTCAGCCGCAGCCGCGACAGTGATATCCGAGTGCCACATCTACGTTCCTTCAGTGGTGAGTCCTCATGGTTTGAGGACCAAGTTGCTAGTTTTGGTGCTGTTGTTTTGTGATCCCTTTGGTCTGTTGAGTTAGTTGGGGGTTTGTCCTAATGGCTCGTTGATTTTGCTGTATAGAGGCTATGTCAGACTAGTGTATTGTTGGGTTGGTTTGTGTATAGACATTCCATATATGTACAGTCTAACGATATTACGTTCCATGTGCTATGTGATATGATATATACTTATATATATTCTTAGTGTAGCGTGTATGTTGTTGTGTTGGAATTTTGGCTTAAAGGATTAGCTTGAGGCTACGAGTAGCCTTGGGCACCGTGTGGCATCTCGGGATGATATTTTGGGGCGTTACATATACCCTCCGTCATACTTTGGGTACAAATATACCCTTATCATTAGCGGCGGAACACGATCGTGACATGTGTCCCACCGTTAGTGATAAGGGTATATTTATACCTTTTCATTAACGGTAAGGGTATATTTGTACCCAAAGTATGATAGAGGGTATATTTGTACCATTTATCAAAGTTCAAGAGTATATTTGTACCTTTTCCGTTAATTTAATACCATAATATTCAAAGATTTTTTTTATTTTCTTAAACTCTCTGCCAAGTTAAACTAGGTCTTTTTTTAAAAAACTGAAGGAGTAAAAATGTTTTAAGTCAAAATAGTGGAAAACGTTCTTTGTAAATGGGCTCATGAACTTTTCAAGCTTGAGCATGAAGCCCCCAGAAAAACACATGAAACTTGACATCATTACTATGCATTGCTTCTTAATTTTATGATTTTTATGACCACAAGAACACATGATATTGTTCGTCACATATGAAAACTAAAGCTAAACTTGGACGATTTCAACATAAAAGTAAAACAAGGGACACGTGTGTAAACAAAAATATAATTTTGAAGGTAGTAAAGGACGTGTGATGGACGTATCTATATTCAAACCAATATTACACAGAAGCTTAATTCGATCAACTTTACAGAGCGAAATAAATAAGTGAGAAGATTAAAAAGAAACTCAAAATGCGCAGGATCTTTGAACTGATAGAAGGGAAATTTGAAACTGAAAATTATACTTTGGGGGAAACGAACAGAGTGTTTGATATAAAATGGCAAGGAGGGCAGGATATTATACAGAATTCAAATTTTAAATACTTAACAAAGATTATAATTTCTGAAAAGAAGAAATTGAGGTTCAAAATTGAATCCGAGACACTACCCATAGCACAAATAATTTTAACGAATTATGACTGCACTTGAACTACATCAAGAATTTCAATAGATTAAGAAGTCATGCTTAGTAACTAAATGAAAACTAAACACTTCACTCATGCATAGAAACAAAACTTATTATGCTACAGGAAAGTGAAACAGTACAGGAATATTGTAAAATTATCTACATGAAACTTAAATCTTAGACAAATAGCATTCAAGTATAACTTAAAACAAAGAATAGATAGAGAATTACCTTTTGTAGCATAGCCAACCGAGAAGACGAGCTTCGCCGAAAGTCGTTCCAACACCAGAGAGGAACCCTTGATTTCTTAGCAAGGGAACTCAAGCTCAAGGAGTCATAGAGAGTTTAGGCAATGAGATCACTTCGTGATAGCAAAAATCCTTGAATCATTTGGGGCTCTTTGCTATCAATGCTTCTGAACTAAAAGAGAAATTGAGAGTTCAGGGGTGAAAATTTCTCTGCGAGAACATGGTTCCCAAACCTCATAATCTCCTCTCCATCCACTAGTGAACAATAAAATGTGGGACTTGGGGTTTTCAGGGGCTTTTTGGATAATTTTTTTGAGGGTTCGAATTTGATTGGAGCATTTGGGATTCTTACAAAGTTTGTACGAATTTTCACCAATTTGAGTGAAAAGTCAAAATATTGGATGGATAATTTGGGGAGAATTCACTGGAAGCTTCTCTCGTACAATATCTCATGTCGAGAACACGTATGCATACAAAATTTGTTTGAAAGAAGAATTGAAGAGCTTTTGATCAAAATCATCCTTATAATTTTTCCACAATTTTCACTCCATCCTTATAATATCTCATTTAATTTAAAATATTCTCAAAGTTTTCTAAAGTTAACTTAAAACGTCTCTCTGTTACATATTCCATCCATCTCTAACGGAATCTTTCTACCTCACCTACCTTTGTTTTTCTTCAATTCCTTCACAAGAATGTTCTTACCAAAAAAATTCAATATTAAGTTTCTTTCTCTGAAGAGTGTTTTTCTTCAATTTTCCTCTTTTGCATTCATTGGTCGGTCAATACTTCTAATTCACCTAGGGCAGTTTGGTTTGCAATTAATTTCTGGATAAAATAATAACCTCGGGATAAAACTTTTTATCCGTCGTTTGGTTATAAATATTTGAAATAACTTATTTCGGGATTAATTATTAGTCTCGGAATAAGTTATCCTCCCAATTGGTGGGATAACAATCCCAATATTATTCTTTCATGGGATAAAATCATAAAATGACAATGTTACCCTTAAATTCTTTGATTTTTCACTTCCATACACATAATTTGAGTGCTAAAATTTGAGTGCATAATTTAAAATTTTTACTAAAAATATTTCTGTGAAGCAACTATAATTTGAGTGCATAAGCTAATACAATTAAATTTATTATAATTTATTATTCGTACTATAATTTGAAGCATAATTTAGTCTATTTTCGCAATTAAATGTTTTAGAAAGTATAAAGGTATTTACCGTTCAAAATGGTTGCAAAATATATAAATTTTGTTTATTTATATGTTTTAATTTCTCTAAAAAATAATAAAAAATTTTAAGAATGAATATTTAAAGCTTATATATATATATATATATATATATATATATATATATATATATATAAGTTAAATAAGATGGAGGGTATTTTGGTAATCGATCAATTTATTCCTAGAAATTATACCATGCATATTACTTTGAATACAACAAATCAAAACACTCAATAAAAAATAATCCCAGTATAACTTATCCCAACATAGTTAATCCCGATATAACTTATTTTCAAACAAAACGACCCCTTATTCTACAATTTTTTTTATGTGGTACTTGCATCATCCAAATTCTAATTGATCTCAATGCTTTTTTTGAATTGGCTTGTTGTGCATGTGATGCATTTGCTCTCCCGCATGAAGATCAAAATCGACTTCTATAATGAAGATTAAGTCTTCTAATTTTTTTAAGCATGATGAATTTGATAAATTAAACTTCGATTCGATACGGTATTTGATAATATCATATTAAAGTTGAAGTTAATAGACTCAAGGCCATCAATAATATTTTTAAAGATAATTTTCCAGCACCGATCATGGCCATATGTAGCAAATATTAGCTTGCTATTTCTTTGGTTTTATTTATGAGAAGTTGACAAGTACAAAGATGTTTTGACGCAAACACATTGATAGCAACAGAATATACTATATGGTCCATTAAGAGAATCACCTTAATTTGGTGAATCCGCTCAAGCTCTCGAGGAACCGTTACCGTAGTTTTAGAGTTAAAAAAGTGGGAAAAGATTAAAAAAAAAAAAAAACTTAGGAGTCGAACACTTGAA